>NC_057808.1:301209888-301210834 GCF_018294505.1 Triticum aestivum | reverse complement strand
CTGGATGAACAGTAGACGGTGGAGGGGTGCCCGTGGAGGGGTGGTTGAACAGTAGCCGGTGGAGTAGCGCGCGGTGGAGGCTGGATGAACAGGAGCCCGTGGAGGCTGGAGGAGGTCGACGGTAGCCCGTGGAGGCTGGAGGAGGTCGACGGTGGAGATGAACAGTATCCGGTGGAGTCCCGTTTTGCGGTACGCCACACCCCTCCCGATCAACAAGACCCCCGTTTCGACCGTAGCGCTCCAACACAAGTCAGTTTCCTCCGTTTTGCGGTACGCCACACCCCTCCCGATCAACAGGACCCTCGTTTCGATCGTAGGAGGTCCGTTTCCTCCGTTTTGCGGTACGCCAGACCCCTCCCGATGAACAGGATCCCGTTTCGAACGTGGTCGGTCGAACACAAGGCCGTTTCCTCTGTTTTGCGGTACACCAGGCCTCGTTTCCATCGCCTGTTCCGTCCAAGCCCTCCCGATGAACACGACCACGCATTCCGTTCCGACCCAGCCGGTTGGCTCCCACGCGTTCCGTTGCCTCCCGGTGAACACGACCCATTCCGTTGCCTCCCCATGAACACGACGCATTTCGTTGCCTCCCCATGAACACGACGACGACGTTGTTTCTCCGTTCCGACCCAGCCATGTACACGAGCCCTGGCCGTACGTATGCACGAGTAGGCGTTCGAGACCCTGCCCGTATGTACGTACGTGGCCATATTTTCTTTCTTGCACCCTGGCCGTTGTACATACGTGTACATGCTACGTGCGCGCCTCTACTACGACACGTACGCGCCTCTACTACGACACGTGCGCGCCTCTACATTGACCAGTATATATGTATGTACACGTTCGCGACCAGAATGACAACGCTATGTACGCTTCGACCAGGTGGGTCCCGACTGTCAGGCACTTCTTTGCCTGCGAAGATGTAGCTGGTGGGTCCCAGCAGTCA
>NC_057808.1:301193785-301209546 GCF_018294505.1 Triticum aestivum | reverse complement strand
ACTTCCTTGCGTGCGAAGGTGTAGCTGCTGGGTCCCAGCAGTTAGGGGGGAATCGTTTTGTTTTTTTTCCCGGACGCACTTCCTTGCGTGCGAAGATGTAGCTGGTGGGTCCCAGCAGTCAGGGGGGCGAATCGTTTTTTTTTCGGACGCACTTCCTTGCGTGCGAAGATGTAGCTGGTGGGTCCCAGCAGTCAGGGGGCGAATCGTTTTTTTGACGCACTTCCTTGCGTGCGAAGATGTAGCTAGTGGGTCCCAGCAGTCAGGGGGAAACGTTTTTTTCGTGAAATACGGTGGCCCGTCCGGTGGGTCCCCGTTGTCAGGTGGTGGAATAATTATTTTGCGCATAATAAGGAGGCACTTCCTTGCTGCGGCCGTGGACCCACCTGTCAGCCTCTCCACGTACAGTCCACGTCCGATGGAAGCCATTCCTTGACCACGTTGACCACGCCGCGCCGAGAGCACCAGGGCGGTGGACGACGGCGAGGCCTAGGAAGGGGATGACGCGGAGCCGGGGAAGACGCGGCAGTGGATGCCCACGCGTAGAGGAGTATGAGGGTGCACTCGTTCGGCTGCGGTGTGAGGCTGCCGTCGCCGCAGAATAACAGGGGGTGTGGCTGCGTAGAGGGATGGCCTGGCCAGCGGTGGGAGTAGTAGGGGGCGGTGAGGCCTCTACGGCATCACAGCCGGCCACGGGCAGCAGGAGCAGGCGGCACGACCGGCGATGCTTTGGGCGGCTAGAGCAAGAAGACCAGAGGTTGAAGAAGCACTACGGCCGTTGGATGGACATCGTACGGTCACTGGAGCTAGAATCGTTCATATATTGACTAAAGTTGACAAAGGCCTCCGTCCCAGTCAACTCAGTAGGCCCACAAGTCAGCCTCCCACCAAGGTGGGTCCCAGCTAGCAGGGGGTATTCATTTTTTGTGCGTAATAAGGAGGCACTTCCGGTGGGTCCAAGCTGACAGCGGGGGGAACGTTTTTTTCGCAAAATACGGTGGCCCGTCCTGTGGGTCCCAGCAGTCAGGGGGAAACGTTTTTTTGCGAAATACTGGTGGCCTGTCCGGTGGGTCCCTGCTGTCAGGTGGAGGAATAATTATTTTCCGCGTAATAAGGAGGCACTTCCTTGCGGCTGTCGTGGACCCAACTGTCAGCCTCTCCACGTACAGTCTCTTCCGATGGAAGTCGTTCGTTGACCACATTGACCACGCCGCACCGAGAGCACCACGGCGGTGGACGACGGCAAGGCCTAGGAAGGGGACGACGCGGAGCCGGGGAAGACGCAGCAGTGGAAGCCCGCGCGAAGAGGAGTACGAGGGTTCACCGGTTCGGCTGCGGTGTGAGGCTGCCGTAGCCGAAAAATAACAGGGGCTGTGGGTGAGTAGAGGGATGCCCTGGCCAGCGGTGAGAGTAGTAGGGGGCGTTGAGGCCTGCGCGGCAGCACAGCCGGCCACGGGAGGCGGGAGTAGGCGGTCCCGCCGGCGCTGCTTTGGTGGCTGCAGCAAGAAGATCAGAGATTGAAGAAACACGACGGCCGTTGGATTGACATCCAACGGTTACGTCTGCTAGAATCATTTGTTGACGAATATAATAACTAAAAAAATCTTGCATACGCGTCAACTAAACAGGCCCACAAGTCAGACCACTCCCTTTTTTTTAATAATTTATATATAGCTCATGGCAACTTCTTATGCAATTTATTGCAGTCGTTTTTTTGGTTGGCCAGGGCCAATTTCGCATATTTCTGTGGGTTCCAAACTATTTTTAATACCGAAATGTCAAGCCAGATTTAAAGTACTTTGAAGATATATTTAAATTAGGTTAATGCCCAGTGAAATAGGAATCTGAAAATGTGAAAAAAAATCAGAAATTATAAAGTAATTGCCAATTTGTCATCTGTTTTTATATTTACAACCCATTTCATATTCCTTTCAAGATTTGCAGGCGTCTTGAAAGAGTTGCAGCCCATCAGGGCATAGAAAAATAAGTAGGCCTGGATTGGGTATTCTTCAGAAAAAATAAATTGGGCTCATTTTCACAAAGAAAAAATAGTTGGGCTGGTCACATGGTGAACATAAAATATAAGCCTGGGCTAGACGGGCCACAGCCCAGTTCAAACCCTGCTCCATCTCAACAGTACCAAACAAAAAAAATACTGCTCGAGTAGCTACGTCCCAGGTGTCAGCCGATCTTGTGCTGTTCTCTTGTCTATTGACTATATACGCTCACAATGTCGTGGGTCCCAGATGTCAGGAAAACACTAGGAGGAAGCATTTTATTTTTCCATACGCTGACGTGGTGGGCCCCTACTGACATCCTCTCCACGTATTTCTACTGATTCCTGTTGTTTCTTGACCATGTTGACAACGCGAGAGGGCGGCGCCGCGGCGAGCGCACCAAAGCGTGCGGAGGACGTCGGTGTTAACGATTTAGGAGACGGTGGGGCAGCGATGCATGCGCTGAGGCGCAGCCAGCCGTGGGAGGCGTAAGCAGGCGGCCCCGCCGGCACTGGTTTGGTTTTGGCGGCTGGAGGAAGACAGGACTGAAGAAACACGACAGACTGTAAAAGCAGCAGGAGTACTTAACAATCTTAACTGAAACCAGCAGGGGCACTTAACAACCAAAGCTGAAAGCAGTATGAGTACTTATACAGGTTCAACCGTACAAAGCACGCCTCGAACAGTGCTACTTTGCCTACAGTTAACCAAGGGTGAGGCTGCCAAGCCCCAGGACAAGGCCCAGGCGCCACCCCGCGCATCCACAACCTTCTGAAAGCGGCTTCATCTCGCAACGTGGTCAATAAACAGGATATTCGCTTTAGAGCCATGGAAAAGCATGAACATAATCTTCTGTCCTATTCTCCAAGATGGAAGGGCCTTCATTATTTGAGACCACCCATGAATAAGTATCTTTTCACCTCCAAGGGGAATTGAGTAGGTCGACATAAACATCATGTTGTGACCAAGCGCAAGTCTGACCCGACCATGGTCACGCATCTGTATAGGAACAATAGAACTCGGCAGTTCCTGTTTCAAGAAGATCACATCTGTAAAACTGTGTATAAGCAATAGTTTATGAACAACATATATCACAGAAAACAGCTTGTACCATAAGTTTCTCGACACAGTTGGACCTGTTCAACGAGTGCAGCAGTGGCACACATATCCCACGTGACCTTCCACCATTGAAACGCCCCACAAGGACCTCAAGACGATCAATAAAGTGTAGGAACTTGTGGATGTCGATCCAGTCAACTTCAGTGCCATTAGTAACAGTCGAGTTATTACAGAGTAACAAATGAGCAGACTGCTTAACTCTGAAAAAACCTACACGTGCCACCAATTATAAGAAAATATTAGTTAGAAGTAGCATCTTCGTGAGAGATTCGTTGCTACTTCTAAAGTTAAATTGTGATTAGTTAGACAGAATAGGTGGATTAAGAAGTAATCGAGGCAACAAGCAAGAACCAGATACAAAACTAACATGGATGAACAATTGGAATGACGTCGGGGTGGAAGATCGCAGTGAAGATGAGACCAGGTTCTGCTATTTCCATCAACATTCGTGCGCCAACTTTCAGTCCGTAACACTTGAGAAAGTTTATCCAAGTTTGGCCATAAAAAAGCAGCGATCTTCTTGGTTCATGAACCCAACACGGAACTTATATCCATGGCTTGTCTTCACTGTGACCATTAAACTACTGTATTCAGTTATGGCAAGGCCGAGCATCTTGAGTACATGTGTTCTGGCAGAGCAAATAATACACTGTAGGAAAAATAATATGAGAACACAGCATGTTCAAAAAACCCCCACCCTCCCGGATAGAAAAGAGGATTCTAGGAACATACTGTGCGCGTTTCAAAATGCAGTGTTAGGATGAGAAGGAACAAGTGTGGTGTCTTGCCGAGGGCGCAGAAACCTGTAGGGTACTCGCACTTTGGGCACTGCAAATGAAACACACTAGATTCAGTAGGAAGAAAAATGCATCAACGGCGGTGGCTGCCATCCTAGGATTACCTGCGACCAAGGGACTTGGATTTATCGGGGATGGATGAAGAATTCGTACCTGGTTCTCCATGAGAAAACCCTATGCAATCGCCAAGAGGGGGTTTTCTTTGAACAAGCAGACGAGGGAGAAGGGGATTCAGGCCCAGTGAAATATTGCCGCTTCGTCCGTCCAGCTTACTGCTAAAGCTGGAAAGGGGGGTTGTGATTTGACGGCTCATTGGGTATTACTGCGGCGCTACGACCGGGGTGTGTCTACCGTGAAGTTGTGCACTCTAATTTGTGCATATGGCACGTGGACCCCGTTGCCGGTTGCCCCACATATCAGCGAAAGGAAGTAGAAAGACAGGAGTAACTTGTTACACATAAATATATTTTTTGACAGAGAGATACTCCCTCTGTAAAGAAATACAAAAATCTTTTATATCACAGGCTCACCTTGCCGAGAAATATACTCCCTCTGCAACGCACGGGCATTATGGGGGTTCAGCTTTTTTTATGGGGGTTCAGCTGAGAATATAATACTCAGATAGGCTCACGGTTCTGGACTTTGGGCCGCAGGCCGACCCTGCATGTTTGGGGGCCCATGTGTTCTGCCTCAGTGCTTTTCATATTGCAAGCGATCGGTACGGCGCTGGTTTTAGATGCTGTCACAAGGCGAATACACAAAATTGAATAAAACACGGCAGCTGTTGGAATGAAATCGAACGACAGTTCCTAACCAGCAAACAGAGTTGCGATTCTATCAACGATATACCATGTGATAAATAATACTGTCATACTACTTATACACACAGGACACTTGTTTCACCATGCCAGATTATTACATCAAAATCTCCCGGAGGATAGATCAGTTCGGTAGTTGCGTGCTCCTACTGAAGAATTTCAAAGTTGATTTGGACCAGCTCTCCTTGCCGAGAAAGTTCGATTTTGACATCATCCCCTACCACAAGATATGATTTAGATTTGAACCTTGACCATCCTTTAGCATCAATCATCATGCAACCATCCTTTGTACTTACGGTATATTGAGCAGGTTCATTCACACCAAGGCTGCGCATGGTAAGAGAAACTTGGCCGCGGTCGCCAGGATTGTTGAACGACTCCCTCGTTGCTCTAGGAATTCTCTGTTTGCAAACAAGAAGACATACCCAAATGGTTAGATCAACACAGTGAATCATGTGAAACAACATGGAAAGAAAAAAGAACGAAGCAGTTGGGCGGCCAATGCTTACCAAGAAGGTGGACATGTCGGTTTTTGTAAGGACTTTGGTATATGAAGTGCGAACTGCAGCCCAGTCTATTGCCGGTGCAACTGCACGGGCCGGAGCAGATGCAAGTGCAAGTGTTGGTGCAGGTGCCAAAGCCGCTGCTGTCGGATATGGTGCTCCTTGTAGAGCTGGTGCCGGTGTCGGAGCAGGTGCCGGTGTCGATGCCCGATCCTCCGGTAGATCAGACTGATCCGCTGACGCGGTCGGTGCCCAATCCTCAGCTGGATCAGACTGAGCTGATGCCGCTATCAGTGCTAGAGCAACTGCCGGTGCTCGATCTGTGCGAGACAGCGGCGATCGTGTCTAGTCTGCTATGATCAGCTTTCTAACTTGACTAGGATCCGTGACCGTGATCCAGTTTTTTCTTCAGTTCTTTTAAACGCGAGAAGGACTAATTGTGGCGTTTTTGTTAAACCAAACTGCAGTTCATCATAGGGATTCAGCTTGTACTCAGACAACAGACTGATCCAATTTTTTCCAGTAATATAAGTGATGGACAGTGCCTTCGTTACGGACACGACATAAGAAGTGAAACCTGCAAAAATAGCCATCTTAGAGCAAACCAAACGGTTTATTCTGTGATGAATGTCACATGGAAAAACCTGCATCGTAAAATTGCAGGAAAAGAAAGAAAACATGACATTAAATAAATAAGATTTAGACAGTAAATCAATAAGATTTACTTGATGTGACACGAGTGAATCCTTACCAGGAAATCACTATGTTGAAGTACTAAACAGAAGATTGATCGTCCAACTACGCGTGGCATGCAGGGGCCCCACCTACTCCCACAAGCAGGACAGTCCAAAGGTCGTGACAAATCGTATGGACCGAACATCCATGGGACTGGAAATCCTGGTGGGTGCGATAAACCCTGCAATGCATACAGATATTGGAGTGTAACCATAATTGATAAACCGTCCTCACAAAAAATATGATCTGGATACTTCAAAATATACAGACTGAATTGAGTGGACAGACATTAACATAGACCGTTCACACACCAAAAGCGGCAGTACTAATAAACAATATAGGGTTCACAAACACAAATCAAGTACTGAACAATAGTACTTACTACAGACAAGCAAAGTTGCACTAACTAAACTCTGCAGACTATTTCTTTCCACCGACCTACGGGATGAACCCCGCATAACTGACTAGGCCATGGACTTCGTGTGAGATGTCTACATGCACCATCACCATCTTGTCAACCTTGGAGAACCTAACAGAGTGGTCTTTCCACTCATAAACATGATGATGAAGACAGGCCGCATCAGATTTGTTGGGAAGCTTTACAAGAACCACACCCTTCGTAATAGAAGGTACAACCAGGAAATTGTTGTGGTCAAGTACAGCCTCGAGAACACGCCTGACAACAATGCTACAGGAAAACACTAGTTCAGGACACGTGGCGACAAGGACACAGCACCTGGATAGTTCAGCAGTAGAACTCATCATCAGGTCTTCCAGTTCACACGGCATGACTTTGAGAACTTCATCTCCACCGCGGACCTGGTTCTAATTCAAATAGAAACCATATTTTATTACTACCTCCGTTCAGAAATATAAGATGATTTTCGATATTATACTCCATATATGACTACATATACACACAGAAATGAGTGAACAAAGACACTAGCACATGTCTTCAAAGGCATGAGAGCAGAGGGATTACATGCAGTATCCATAACACAAGTTACTGAGGCAAATATACCCTCTTAAAAGGTAGCATTGATGTTCATAAAGTACTCCCTCCGTCCCAAAATTCTTGTCTTGGATTTGTCTAGATACGGATGTATCAAGTCACATTTTAGTATTAGATACATCCGTATCTAGACAAATCTAAGACAAGAAATTTGGGACAGAGGGAGTAGTTGAAAGTAATCTATAAGAAATCAGTGTCAACCTCTCGCATGTTTTGGTCAAAAGAGGAATTTAGAACCGTCATTTGGCACACTAAAATCACATGCAAGATCACCCAGAAAGTTGTACTACCAGTACTAGTACTGCGTGTTAGATGAAAAAACACGATCAAGATCGAGAAAAAGATCGTCAACAAGAGACATTACCTAGACTTGCTTAATGAGGGATCCCGGAGAGGGGGGCTTGGATAGGGCGATGGCTTTGAGCTTGTCTGCGGTAGTCTCGGCGGGGTGCTTGCGCTTCTTCGTACCATGAGCCTCGACGGTTTTGGCCAGAGCCATAGACATCACGTCGGCCGGTGCTCCGGCGTCCATCCAAGAGAGGAAGCTGAGAGAGAAGAGTGAAAGGAGGAACGAGATGAGGGAGAAGTGAAGCGAGTGGGGGTTTTCTTCAAGAGAGGAAGCTGAGAGAGAAGAGTGAAATGATGGTTGCTTCGCCCGTCCAACTTACTGCTGGAAAGGAGGGGGTTTTGTGATTTGACGGGTCATTGGGCATTACCGCGGCGGTTCGATCAGGGTAGTCTACCGTCACTCTACTACGGAGTAATTTAGTGCATGGCTGCTGGACCCAGGTGCTGGCTGTCCCACACGTCGGCGAAAGTGAGTAATTTAGTGCATGGCTGGAGGAGGATCCGCGCGGTAGAGCGTGTCCACTGTCTTTCTGAAGAAAAAATGATTACAGCAAGCGTTTCCACTCTTACGACGGAGGAGTGCGAAACACGGCAGCCACTTGAACATACACAGTGCTCCTACTACTAGGCATGTGCAATGGTTCATACGTCAGTACTACACAATCTTGTTGCTAGTGTAGTAAGATATGACGATAACAAATGATGTTGTGCGCATGTCAACTACTCCTATATGTAACATAGTACCGCTTTTTCGACTGTCCGGTCGAGAATAAACGGTGAGATCAATGTTAACAGAACTAGGTCCACAGCGCACGGAGAGTACGGTGCTATAGTACTCCACGAAACATGAACCATATGAAGCACGAATAGTGTTAGGCAGGGTGTATGAAGGGTGCACGGGATGGGAGCAAAAGTTCCCTTCTCGACCCACTTTTGGGTGTTTGGCGGAGTGCATGAAGGGTGCATGAGTCCACACTAGTAGGTTGACAAAAATACACGAAGAGGAAACAACTATATTGAGATGAGAATGCAACGAAACACACCCACACGCTTTGTGCTATAGTGACTGATCTGCACCGTCTGAGTTTGATCCAACGGTCATGTTGCGCTGAGACATGGACATGCCCATGCAGAGGGCGCCTAAACACCACCGAAGTCCCTCTGCTTCTCGAGGCGCACGACGTTGGTGATGCAGGGTGCAACCGCCCGCAGAGCCCGCTCCCGGTCGACGGGAGCCAGCTCGTCAAAGACGGCGTCCAATGGCACGAATGGATTCCGGTGACGGGGCCTTGAAAGGATTTGCCCGGCAATGGCGACGGCAGCCCGCAACCCCTCCTTGTCCATCTCAGCCCCCACCATCGCGCGGAGACGGCTCAGCTGCTCGGAGATATAGGTGAAGAAGGAGACCAGGTCAGGAAGCCACAGCTCGTTGAAGTCGACCGGGTGGTCGAACGGGTTTAGCCCGATGGCCGGCATCGTCGCGCTGGCACGATGGTAGGCATCGCGCAGCCGCAACACGTGCGTGGCAACTTCGTTCACCAAGTGGCTGAGGCGATCCTGGACCTCGTCACGATCGGCCCGCTCACACTCCAGCCGACTCCCCTGACGGCCTATCGTATCTCCCGGTTTCTGCAGCAATGCCGCCGACACCTCGAGCATCTTTGTGGTGGACGGCTGCCGCTTTTGAAGCTCCGTGAACTCCCGCACATAACGGAGGAGCATGGCACTCCTCTCCTCCTTGAGCTCACGGAGCTCCACGTCCTTGGCCCTGAGCTCCGCATCCTTGGCATGGAGCTCCTGTGTCAGGCGCCTCACCTCGGACTCCGTGATCTGCTGCGCCACCATGGCACCAGGTAGAAGCAATGGGGAGAGGAAGCAAAGGGGGCAAAATGGCTGAAAGGCAATGCAATCTACGGGAAGGCGGAGGGAGCGGGGAATCTTTTGGTTTTCACCACGGTAAAACACCAGTCGACGACTTCTCACATCAGGGAGCAGTGGGTTTTTACAGGCAGAGTCATCGTGACTAATTGCTGCCGCGCCTGCTCCCGTCAATCAAAAAAATTAAAAATCCTGCCGCGCCTGCTCCCGTCAATCAAAAAATTAAAAATCCTGCCGCACCCAAACACCAGAGCAACGCCGTGGTGGATATTTAAATTTACCTGCCGGCAAGTAGATAAAAAAAGGGGTGAAAAAACAAATGTGGCGGCGGCCTAGCTAATCGTTCGAACTAGCCCAACTAGCTAGCCACCGTGCTTCACGGATGTACTCGGCGGGAAAGGTGGTCTTTCGTGATTTGACGACGCATTTACTTGCTTCGGCGCTACGACCGAGGAGGACCCAGAAAACGCGCGGTAGGGCGTCCCACGTCAGGAAGAATATATGCGTGCACCACCCGGGAGGACCCCGAAACCGCACGGTAGGGTGTGCCACGTCTCGGCACGGAGGAAAAATGTGTGTGTAAAAATATACTGTATCAGACGTAGTACATATGGTTCGACCTCGGGACCCAGCCAGTCGGTCGAAAACACCCCACTAGCCACACAGCTTCATCATGCGAACGTGGCACGGAGGATAGATGTGGTTAGCTCCGTCTCGACCAGCCACAACGTCTCTTGTTCTAGGCGATTCTTCTATTTTCCAAGCTTTTTTTTAGTTGTAATAACACCACGGCAAGCTAGCGCCGCTCTTCGTGTGTGCCCGTGCAAAGGTTAGACAATGGAGAGAAGAGAGATTGAGATTGCAGACCTAGGACCCACCAGTAAGTGAGACAACGGTCATGCACGTGTTGACGAGGCACTCCCTCTACTCTACTCAACGCAAGTACTGTATAAAATCAAGTTATGGGACAAAGCCCACAACCGTTCGTTTTTTTAGGCTATCGACTTACGCTTTGTAGTCCAGGTTGCCAGTTCGAATCTCGTCTTTCAGATTTGTTAGTTTTAGGTCCAAATTTGATTAATGACAAGTGGGACCCCCGTGTGTTGTTTCGATATTTCAGTGTAGGATGGTTTTTTTAACAAACACTTTGCGCGGTTAGACAAGTAACGGCACGAGTTACACGTATTTTGCAAGTTTATGAACAAAAATGACAGCGGCATAGAATATCACATCCACCCGCAGCTTAGATACTATGGTGATACGAGTTTTTACACCGTTGGAAGTGAGATCCAATGGCTTGGGAGTAGTCTTTGTAATTATGCGCAATTTCCAAAGTCTCCAAAGGTTTTTTTGCAAATAAAACATTCAGGCCTCATGTGTGCCGCTGCATCTTCGATCCAACGACTCCCCGGTGCTCATATTAGGTGCTCCCCGTAGCTTAATTACCCGCTACGGTGATATGAGCATCTAGGTCGTATGATCAGTGATCAGATGGCACATGCGTAGTACTTGTACTTTCTGCGCATTTCCCAAACTCTATCAGCCGTATATTGCAAAAACATTCAAACCTCCTACTGTGGGCCGTTAGATCTCAGTGAACTCGTATCACCATAGAATACGGTGCGGGAGCACCTCATACTCTCCCGTGCGAGAAAACATAAGGTGCTATTGCAGCTTGGATGCTACGGTGATACGAGCTTGGAGGTTGTTTGATCTGAGATCCAATGGCATCTGAGCAGTCTTTGTGCTTGTAAGCAGTGGCCGAACTCTTTTGGGGCTTTTCTGCAAAAAAACCATTCAAACCACCGAGGAGGTGTTGGGTCACAAATCCAACGCCTCCGAAGAGCTTGTATCACCAAAGCATCTAAGGTGTGGTAGCACATGATATTCTTACATACATGAGAATATGATGTCCTCCTTCATCTTAGATGCTACGGTGATACGAGCTTCGAGGTCGTTGGATATGGGATCAAAGGGCATCTAAGTAGTTTTTGTACAAATTGTGTGCAATTCTCAAACTCATCAAGGTTTCCTGCAAAAATATTAAGACACATCATGTGAGCTGCTATATCTCAGATCTACAAGCTCCAAGCAACTCGTATCGGCATATAGCATCTAAGGTATGGGGGCACATGATATTCTCCCGGGGAGGAGGGGTGGGGGTGCACAACCAATCGGTGGTTGGGAGGGTGGGGACAAATATAATCTAAACAACCCTAAACAGAGCTCCACAATTTTATCTAAGGTCGAGGGGTTGACCCCCGACAATCATAGCTCCGCCTAAACACAACATTTGCATGTACTATAGTACTAGACTTAATATTCATGTTTCAGTTTCATGTTCATTTTAAATATTGAACTGAGGACCATGGATGTCTTACATTTTACTCCCTTCGTTCCTAAATATTAGTCTTTTTGAGGCTTCAAATGGACTGGCACATACGGATGTATATAGACATATTTTAGAGTCTAGATTCACTCATTTTGCTCTGTATGTAGTCACTTGTTGAACTCTCTAAAAGACTAATATTTAGGAATAGAAGGAGTATTTTTGAATTCGTGTCATACATGCATGGTTTGTAAAAATAGATGCACTATACTTATTGGATTGTTGTTGTGTTCATGCGTGTGTGTCTGTGTGTGTGTGTGTGATCATATGCTTGATACATACAAAGTTTTCTCACCTCCATATTGTTCATCTTTTAAATTTGAATTTGCATTGGAAAACTTACCAGGGATACCATGAAATGTGAAATCCACGTTGAGATCACTATATCACAAACTCACTCTAATTCAACAACTCGTCATAAATCAATTACCACGTTGAGATTAGTATTTGCAAGGAAAATACGGGTATTGTAATACACATAGATTCGTTCGGCAATTTAAAAGGTTCCTTTCGTATTCTCGAATGGTAGGACCCAACGGCGTACCAGCCAGACCTTGGCTCGTGTTGATCCTAAAAAAACGGGCTCGTGTCCTTCGGTGGCGTGCGTGGTGCGCACATTAGGCAACCCCAACCAGTCGAGCCTCAGCGTTTCAAGTCGAAATATCTGGCGGCCAGAATTCCAGCCCTAGGAAATTCCCCTCATGTCCCCGGTCCATAATGACTACCGATGAACAACGGAGGGATGCTTTAGTAACTAGACAACGTTACCTACCGTGCCGAGCACGGTTCAATTCCCTCGGTCGCCGCTCCTCAAGGTCACCCGTAAACTGCATTGCCTAGTACTACTAATACTACACCAGGATGAGCACAGAATTGAGCCCGTTTGTTCGTGCCTAGTACTTGAGTTAATATATCAGGCAATGCACTGGTACAGAGGGATTATCCTTTTACTCTGCATATATAACTTGTCTGAAGTCTAACTAAGCAAAATGTTTGACCAAATCCTTTCTTAAGAAATACAACAGGACAGATGTACGGCTTGAAAATTTATTGCATGATGCAGGTTATGATATTGTTTCGAATCCTGGATCTTAAATTTCAAAAAATCCAAAAGTGAGCATAAATTCTTGAAACTAAGCATGGTCACGTGATATGGCACAAATATTACTTCGTAAGTTTTTTCTTCAATTTGAGACAAGCTGCTTATGACTAGTTGCACAAATGAAGAGCCAAGGTATTTTGGAACAAAGACCTGTCACATTAAGGCGAACGCTTTTACTATTGAAACCGTGGGCGTTTACGTGCCACCACGAGTCCCTGCTTCTCATCAGCAGGTGCCGTCCGAGCAAGCGTGTGAGTCGACGGGAGGCGTGCGAGCAGACCACTGCGCCGGCTATTAGGGAGGCGTGCGAGCAGACCGCTGTGCAGGCTCACCGGGAGGCGAGCCCTTTGACCAGGCTCCGCCACCCACCGTCGTCCCAACTGCTCCGACTTTTAATGTCGCCGCGCCGCAGTTTAAAATCAACCCCGCACTACCCAGTATCGCTACAATCCTCTCTCTTCCTCTCCGATTCTCCTGTCGTCTACCTCCAACTAGCCTGACCTAAATGTACGCCATGCCGCATCACAATGGTCTGCCCTTAGTGTTCCAGTTTCCTGAGGAAGACACCCAGCCGGAGTCTCAAGAACATAAGGCGCTTTGGGACGAGCTTGAACTGGCCTTGCGGGAAGACGCCGCGCCTGTCCCCGCTCCCGTTCCGGCTCCTGTCGCCCCGACTGCGCCAGCGCCCATCCCCGTGGCATTGATGGGCTGGGAGCCGCACATTGTCGCCGAGCTTGATCCCACGGGGTTCTACGAGGTCCCCGCCAACTTTCACGCGCCCGTGCACCTGCCAGCGCATGCGCCTGCGCGTGCACTGACACGCACGCCTGTGCCGGTGCCCGTGCACCTGCCAGCGCATGCGCCTGCGCATGCACTGACGTGCGCGCCCGTGCTGGTGCCCGTGCACACGAATGTCTCCGCCGCGCCGTTGACAGTGCCTGTCCCCACGCGGGTGCCAGTGCCCCCCTTAGCGGCATGGATGGCCGCCGTCGACCGCTTCCTTGCACCAACGCCAGTCGCCTCCTCCCGCCAGTTGACTCGCTCCGAAGTCCAGAACATTTTGGCCTTCCTTGAAGCTAGGCCAACGTCCAGGAGTACGCCAACAACGGCGCAAGAGGCCGCCGTCGCCGTCGGTCAGTGGCCCGGCGACACAGAGAGCACGGCAGAGGAGCCGCTTCCCACCGCGAGACGCCCCCGCCGCCGCCGCGTAATCTAAATTTGCCATGAAAAACGTTCGGATTGCCATGCTTAAAATCTGAACGTTTATCATTTCCGTTTATTTTATATCGATCGTCGTATAATTTAAAGTCGGAGTTAGACTGAACCAAATGTATGGTTTGATCGATTGAGTGTTCTGCTAGAGCCGTATCAAATTAAATATAAAACGTCATCAAGCCACATGTATTCCTTGTCATCCAACGACCTAGACTGCTTCAATATCGAGCGCTCAACACGTTTAGCGTGCAGTTAATTTCATGCCAAAAATAGTGCTAATCACATGACAACACGCAAATAATATCCTAGTAGTTAATATCCGCATGCACTTAATATACTTCCAAATTAATGTGCATTGCACGTACACACTGACTACTGCTGCTAGTACGTGAAACTGGTGCCGTGACTTGTGAACGCGTCCAGATATGGTCAACGGCAACATCGCCCGCGAGTTCTTCCTGTTTGCCCGTGCGTCTAAACGCAGAAGGGGAGGGGAGAGAGAGCACACATGGAACCCACCAGTAAGTGAAGGCGAATAGTACTAAACATAATATTACATGTTATCCATTAATTAGGCTGTGGTAATATAAAAACATTATGTGAACAAAGGGGGTACAACAAACATTGCTATTCTACGTATGTTGCCTATTGACGTGCGGCTTGAAGGCCCGGTCGCATGTTCGATCCTCGTCCTTTATTTTTTAATTTGTATATGGGTCCAAATTTGTTTCATGACATGTGGGCCCCTCGGTGTGTAGTTTGTAGCACTTTAATTTGTGGGTCGAAATTTGTTTCATTCCAAGTGGACTATCGGTGTGTAGTTTTGTAGCTTATTTATAATAATTAAAGAGAACAACATAGTTTTTTCAATAATACCATGGTGCGACGTTGAAGGCGAGAAAGGACGTGCGAGAGAGCAATGACCGAGCCAGAGGGAAATCAACTATGGGAGTTACGTGGGTTGCAACGGTGTTTGGAGTAGTTGTGGGCCGAATGCTACGAAAATATAATCTAAACCGACCGGAATAAATGCCTACACAAATTAATCCAAGGTTGGAGTGCCCCTCGCAATGTAAATAGCTCCGGCTTTGCGAGGGATGGAGAGGTAGTAGCTTCAACGCGTGGAAGATACGGTGTGAGAAAGCGAGGTCAATCGAGAGACATATAGATAGAGAGACAAAGTGAGTGTGGTCCGACATTCGTTGAACAAATATATATGCTCTGGAGAGATATTGTCCGATTGAGCTTTTTGGCAAGGGTGAGGGCTGTAAGATAGAGCTTGAGAGATGATCCAGTCACAGACGTGTAGATATATTTTGTGCGTGGGACGAAGCAAGGTCAACCGATCACATAGGGTCGCCGTGCGATCGAAAGAGTGAGACGGGTTGGAGAGAGTGACCTAGATAGACGATGTGCGTGAGAGAGTATACAATGTGAATAGGTCGAATTGGGCTCAAACATGGTGATATATCATTTTTGTCCGAGAAAGAGCGGGGTCAATCGATACATACAGAGAGAGAGAGAGAGAGAGATTGAGTGAGCGTGGCCCACCATGAGGTCGAAAGAGTGGCGGCGGCTTGGATGGACTGACCTAGATAGACAATCTGCGTGAGAGAGTATAGAGTGTGTCGATCGAGGCCCGAACAGGGAGATATATCATTTGTGTGTGAAAGAAAACGAGGTTAAACGAGACTCAGATAAAGAGAGCGAGATTGAGCGAGTGTGGCCCGCCGTGCGGAAGAAAGAGTGAGACAGTCTCGAGGGAGTGACCTAGATATACAACGTGCGTGCGTGCGCACGAGAGGTTGGGGGGCTAGATAGGCAATGCATGTATTTAGCGCGAGAGGGTGA